>NC_012876.2:28100044-28102591 GCF_000003195.3 Sorghum bicolor | reverse complement strand
TGCAAGTGAGCTGGCAGGGGCAGTGGCCTACCACGGAGTATAAGTAGGGTGATCCAATGTGCGTAGGGCAACTGACGCCGGCCCCTGAAGCTCTCTGAAATGGTGTCCTCTATCTCTGAGACAATAAGATCCCACAAGTCAAACTCTGTCTGCGAGATCAGATGAGCGACAAGCCACTGCTGCATACGAGTGAAACCGTCTCTGTAGCCTGTCCTGGGAAGAAGAGTCTTCCTCAACACAAAGTCGAGGATCCTGGCTGGGCGTGTCAAATCTGCCACTGTCCTGCTGGAGCCCTCCCCAAAGGGTGCACGGAAGCATGGAGCCACGAAGTCAACTGGTGGTATCTCACCACCATGAGGACGACGAGGAGGATCCACGTTCCCGTAGCACAGCTGGTGAATCCTGGTGGGAGAGGCTTGCAGTCCAAGCACCTCTCTAGCCCTCTGAGCTGTCACTCTGTAGTCTGTCCCGGCCAGTGCGTAGTGGATATAGGTGTGATCTGGAGAAATCCACACTGACGCATAGAACTCTCTGACCCACTGCTCGCAATAAGTACCTGGAAGCGCTAGCAGCTCTGGGAGGCCATGGAGGTAAGTAAAATACTGACGGATATCTGCCCCGACCACGTTCCCGAGAATCTCCAGGTCAATCACCCTGTGCTCTCTAAACTGTGACTGAGAGCGAACCAATGCCTCGTGAATATCCTCCTGGACTATGGTGTAGAAGCGGGCACCGGCTCTGGGATCCCTGGCAGCTGGAAACCAAGTCGGAAAGGGAACGAACCGCAGCTGCTGGATCTCTCTGGCTGACACAAGGGTGAGATCCCTGTGAACCCTGACTGGCCTCTGGCGGGAAGCTGGAGTGCCTCTAGCCGGAGCGGCTCGAGCTGTGGAGGCGGACTGTCCCTGCGTACCAGTCCGGGAAGTGGCCTGAGTACGAGCACGCGTCGACCTCCTCAGTGGCAACTCCTGCTCCTGTCCCTCTGCTGGACCCTCTGCCTGGGTCTCCGTCTCTGTGTCCGTACCCTCCTGAGCCGGATCCCTAACCACAAGTCTAACCCTCTGTCCTCCAATCGTCACGGTCCCTGGAGGGGATCCATGGAAAGCCTCTGCCTCAAGCACTGCACGCCTCTGACGTGGCGTGAGATCATCCCCGATTCTCAGAGAACCAGAACGACCACCCCTCTCGGCTGCCTCGGCTGCTGCTGCAACTGCCTCTGCGACCTCTGCATCTCTATCACTGGCCTTCCGCTTCTTGGTGGCCAGCTTCTTTCCTTTGCCTTTCTCTGCCGCTGAGAAGCGACGGGGAGGATCACCTCCACCATCACCTCCTGGGGAACCTCCTGAGCCAGCTGTCGGTCCACTGACGTTCTTGGTGCGAGCCATAGCAACTCAAGTGTCCGACAAGCAACTGACCGGCAATGGAGAACAATGTACTGCAGAGAATTGACAAGAAAAGGTCTATATAAGTAAATATACCGACTAGAGATGAGATAAACCTATGGATCCCAAGAAAAGATAAGATTAGGGCTCGAAGGCTTACGATCCGAAGACTGGACGCGCTCCGAAGGAGATGACACGATCGGAAACTTCCGGAGACCTCCAAGCCACTCCTCAAGGTGCTATAGAGATAGAACAAATCAAATCGCTGTTGAAAACAACAATCTAATCTATTCATACGATAAAACAAACACTTTGAGGGCGAGGTCCAAGAATCTTACCCCAAACCCTAACTCTTCGAGGAGAGAAGAGCACTGGCGAGGAGAGAGAAAGGGGGGGATTCCCTTAGCGGATCTGGCGCGAGGGAAGATTCCAAGGGCGCCGCGGAGGGCCGGGAATCGACGGCAGCGGCGGCGCTAGGGCAGGGCGAGGACGCGGGCGCGGCCAGAGAACGGAGAGGAAAAGAACCGGCCGCGAGAAACCCCTGGGCGCGGGTTATATCCGCCCGCCGCGGGGTCACCGGACGCTCTTTATGTTGCACCGGACGTGTCCGGTGACCACCGGACTCATGCGCAGAGAGGTTTGCAATTTGGCATCGCACCGGACGATGGGCACCGGACGCTGGCTTTAGCGTCCGGTGCTTCAGGTGACGCCTGGTGAGCACCGGACGCACTTCACCGGACGCAACAGGGATACTGTTCCTGCGTCCGGTGAGTGCAGTCTGGCGCACTGCACCGCACCGGACGCTGAGCGTCCGGTGCATCGTCCGGTGCTCCTCTGAGCACTTTTTTCAACTAAGCTCCACGCCCGACTTTGACCCAACCAAGTTCCATCTTCAAAAGCACACAACTAAACACCAAATGGAACTGGTATGAGTGACATCTCTCAAACCCTCAAGTTTTCACAAATAATTAGCCATAGGCTTAGTAGATTTTTTAAGAAAATAGTTCGAGAAAATCACCAAGGAGCATCGTATGGCCATAAAGCTAGGGGCTTAAATCATAATGAGCTTGGAATGCTCCCCCTATCTATGGACGAACACAGCGGATGCTCAATAAATAACCGAAAAGAAAAGATCAACTAACAAGAATGCATAGAAATGAGTGAT
>NC_012876.2:28098108-28099944 GCF_000003195.3 Sorghum bicolor | reverse complement strand
TGACAATATATTATTGTAACCCAAGATTATATATATGCATATCGATTTCTACTATTTAATAGCCATGTTGATCAAGCATAACCCAACCCAGTGACCATATATATATAAAGTGCAGCCAAGAACACTAGCCGTCATATGATGTCTACTATGAAAACTGAGATGGTGCCTGGCTGAGTATGGCATGCTTCTTTGATCGTCCTCCATGATCTTATTCCCCTTCCACACTAGAAGGTCAATCTTCCATAGGAAATTAATACTTTAGGCTTGCATTTATATTCTGGTATATCTTCTTTTTTTTCAAGGACATGTCCATCCTCCAGGATCTGATTTCTTATTGTATCTATTCTTGCCAGAATTCCAATTCTTATTGAAATACTGAGTCTTTCAGTCCTTAATCAAAGTAGTTTTCCTATTGCTGAACATGTCCAGCTCAATGTCACATTCTAGGAAACCAAAATCAAAATACCCATATTGATTAGTGATTCTGGCTTCTTTTTGAGTTTTATCAGCTGATATATCACGCTAATGCCATAAACGCCAAGCAAAACTCTCATTGCAACCTTGGTTCTTGATCCTTTGTTTGTCTTTTTTATTTGGGTTATCTAACCCTTTGGGGCACAACAAGCATATAGCCATTTATTTTGCTTACTCTAATACAAAGAGAGGCAGCTCTACAATGTGCTTAAGAAAAAGAAAAAGAAAAACTGTTAGCTTAGGCCTTGTTTAGTTCGCAAAAAGAAAAGTTTTTGGGTACTATAGCACATTTGTAACTATAGCAATTAGTGTCCAATCATAGACTAATTAGGCTTAAAAGATTTATCTAGCAAAATACATGCAAACTATGCAATTAGTTATTTTTTAATCTATATTTAATGCTACATACATATGTCCAAACATTCGATGTCATGGGGCGAAAAAGTTTTTGAGTGGGAACTGCCTTAACTTAGAACATGGCCGACTACTGTACAAAGTTGATCAAATAGCACCTGCAAAAATACTGAAATCCATGACAAGTTGAATACCGAGAAAAAATTATAAACTCCATCCTAATTACACTAAGATACGGCAACATCCTGAACCACCCAATCTGAATAAACAATTAACTATTTAAGCATCCACCATTATATTTGGGGATCAGAAATTCAAATCCGTCCAACCAACTACTGACGGAAGCATGCATTCCCATGGACATAAAAAGCAACTAACAATAAGCTCAACTCGCACAAGCTAAAATGTTTTTCAAAACACCGACGAAAATAAGCTAAAGATCCAATCATGCTACTGAACTCTAAAAAGTGCAATCATGTTACAAATTCACACCCAAATAGCGCCACTAGAAGGAACAAATGCTAGCGAACCATTCTTATCAAGAATCCTCACCGGCACATAACGCCTGCGTCTCGTGGCCGTCTCCGCCGCCTGCTGCTGCTCCCCTTCCCCTCCTCCCCCGTTAGCCCCGTTCACCGGGGTCCACTTAAACAGGAGAAGATTATTCCCACGGGATCCTCCGCCAGATCCCGTCCCCGTGGAGGGCGCCGCGCCACCGTTGGCGCTGGCGTTGGTATTGACGGCGGCGGCGACCACTGGTACCCACTCCTTGTGCCACTTCCTAACAGGTCCCGTGAACGTCGTCGCCGGCCCGTAGCGTGCCGAAGTGCGACCTAGCCGCGCGCCCACGCCCTCCATGCCCACGAATTTACGTGATTACGGCAGCAGCGTTATTCTCCGGCGAGCCGGGGGTGTGGGTGCGGGTAGGGCCGGGGTTTCTGGTACACGAAGCGAGATCTACACGGAAGAGACAAAAGAGGCGTGATGCGTTTGCCTCGTTGCCGTTCG
>NC_012876.2:28065736-28098008 GCF_000003195.3 Sorghum bicolor | reverse complement strand
GTTTCATCAAATTCAACATCAAATGTTTCTTCAACCATCTTTGTGGCATGGTTGAAAACTCTATATGCTTTGGACTTTGATGAATAGCCAACCAAGTAGCCGATATCACATCTTCTTTGGAATTTTCCCAAGTGTTGGCGCTTCTTGTATATGTAGCACTTGCATCCAAACACTCTAAAGAATGAGACATCGGGCTTCTTCCCATTGAGCAACTCATAAGGTGTCTTCTCTAGGAACTTGTGAGGAAAGAGCCGGTTTGATGCATAGCATGCGGTGTTGATTGCCTCGGCCCACATCTTCTCCGAAGTGTTGTACTCATCTAGCATTGTTCTTGCCAAGGTGATCAATGTCCGGTTCTTTCTTTCTACAACCCCATTTTGTTGTGGTGTGTATGTTGAGGAGAACTCATGCTTGATTCCCACTTCATCACAATACTCTTCAATGTTGGTGTTGTCAAACTCTTTGCCATTGTCACTTCTAATTTTCTTGATCTTCACATCAAATTGATTTTGGGCATTCTTTGCAAATTTCTTGAATATTGATGCAACTTCGGCCTTGTCTTGCAAGAAGAATGTCCAAGTGTACCGTGAGTAATCATCAACTATGACCAAACAATATTTGTTGCCTCCAAGACTAGCATATGTGGTTGGTCCGAACAAATCCATGTGAAGTAGCTCAAGCACTCTTGAAGTAGAGAGATAGGCTTTGGTTGGATGAGTATTTGCAACTTGTTTGCCCGCTTGACATGCACTACAAAGCTTGTCCTTTTCAAATGTCACATCCTTCAAGCCTCTAATCAATTCTTTCTTCATCAACTTCTTGAGTGTGCCCATTCCAACATGTGCTAACCTTCTATGCCACAACCACCCAAGCGAAGTTTTGGTGAACAAGCAAGTTTTGACATCAACTTCATTTGATGAGAAATCAACTACATATAAGTTGTTGTGTCGGAAGCCTTTGAATATCACTTCATTGTCATCTTCCTTGGTCACAATTACTTCCTTCTTCTTGAATAGGCATTCAAATCCAAGATCACAAAGTTGTCCAACCGAGAGCAAGTTGAAACTCAAAGATTGCACATAGAGCACATTGGTGATGGAGTTGTCATTTGATATAGCAACTTTTCCTAGACCCTTGACTTTCCCTTTTGAATTGTCACCAAATGTGATCTTCTCTTGGTTGTCAACATCTTCATCAAGAGAGGTGAACATCCGGGGATCTCCGGTCATATGTTGAGTGCAACCACTATCAATTACCCAATGTGATCCACCGGTCTTGTAGTTCACCTACACACAAGAGATCAAGCTTGAGATTTAGGGACCCACATTTGCTTAGGGCCCTTGACCTTCTCAACTAGTTGCTTTGGCACCCAAATCTTCTTTGGCCTTTGCTTGTTTGGTGGCCCCATGAAGCTAACCTTGACCTTGCCACTCTTGTCTTTCCTTACAATGTAGTGAGCATTGAAGGCAAATGGTCTTGCATGCTTGGGCAAGGGTGGTGGTAGTGGTGCCTTGCACTCATGAGCAAAATGTCCTTCTTGACCACACTCAAAACATCTCTTTGGCTTTGGCTTGCTTGCTTGATCATGAGTGGCTAGAGATTTGATAAGCTTTGTTTGATGAGCCTTATATCCAATCCCACTTTTGTCCATCTTCATGACGGTGTTCATGAAAAGCTCACTTTGAAGATCCTTCCCTTTAGTGAACTTTGCTAACCCCATGGTTAGGTGTTCCTTCTCTTTCTTGAGCTTGTTGTTCTCTTGAGTTAGCTTCTTGATGATTGGGTCATTGTTGCTAGCTAACTCATCCAAGATGAATGTCTCATCTTCTTCTTGCTTGTCATACATCAAACCAAGCTTAAGATATTGATTTTCTTCCTTAAGCAACTTGTTCTCATATGCAAGCTTCTTGTCTTGATCAAGTGACTCAATCACAATTGTCTTATGCTTGGCTTGATCTTGCAACTCTTTCTTGAGCATGACAATTTCATCCTTGAGCTTGATAGTGTCCTCATAGTTCTCGGCCACTACCACTTTCTTGCCCTTGCAATCAACACATTTGCTTGTGCTCTCCACAAGTAAGTCATCACAAGATGTGGCTACATCAAGCTTAGCAACATGGTTAGTAGCAACATGTGTTTCATCAATTGCAAGTTCATAAGCAATCTCTAGGTTGTCATAGTTTGCTTTTAGAGTTGTTAGTTCTTCTTTCATTGCTCTATATCTAGTGATAAGCTCATCATGAACACTTTCAAGTTTATCATGTTTTTCTTTGAGCTCTTTTAGAGAGAGTTTGAGCTCCTTGAGCTTAGTGGTCATGATCTCATTTTGTTCTCTAAGCTCATCACTAGGGTTAAGCTTTGCTAGAAGTGTCTCATTTTCAAGTTCAAGCTTTTCATTTTCACATCTAGTCTTTCTTATGACTTTTGTGTATTTGTTAAGCAATTTTACAAGTTCATCATAAGAAGGTGATTCATATTCACTATCACTCTCACTACTCTCATCCTCACTTTGTACCTTCCGGTCACCCTTAGCCATAAGGCATAGATGTGTAGAGGATGTAGATGGTGGTGAAGATGATGGTGATGGAGCATCAATGGCAATGGCGGCAACCTTCTCATCATCACTTTCATTGCCGGATGAATCACCACTTGAGCTTTCAATGTCGGTGAGCCAATCACCAACAATATAAGCCTTGCCATTCTTTTTCTTGTAGTGCTCCTTCTTCTTGCCACCTTTCTTCTTGTATTGCTTCTTGTCATTTTTCTCGTCATCACTTGAGTCATCTTGCTCTTTGTTCTTCTTCTTGTACTTGTCCTTCTTGGGCTTTGGACATTGATGAGCAAGATGACCAAGCTCACCACAGTTGTAGCAATCCATCTCGGAGATGGGCTTCCTCTTGCTACTTGTGAAGAACTTCTTCTTCTTGGAGTCAAAGTTGACTCCATTCTTGTTGAGCTTCTTCAACATTTTTGTGGTCCTTCTCACCATGAGGGCAATAGATGCATCATCATCACTTGAAGTTGATGACTCAACTTCAATCTTCTTGGCTTTGCTCTTGTGATAAGCTTTGAGAGCCAAGTCCTTCTTTTCTTTCTTGGCCGATGAGGAGCCATCTTGAGGATTCATGTGCATGTACATCTCATGAGCATTGATCTTTCCCAATATGGTGGTTGGTGTAGCGGTGGAAAGATCGCCTTGATGAAGCACGGTTACTATATGCCCATATTTCTCAATGGGAAGCACACATAGTATCTTCCTTGCTACATCCGCCGTACTCATTTGTGTAAGCCCGAGTCCATTTAGCTCCTCTACAATGACATTCAAGCGAGAATACATTTCATTAGCATTTTCTTTAGGAAGCATTTCAAACGTATTAAGCTTGTTCATCACTAGGTGATACCGTTCCTCTCGTTCACTCTTAGTTCCCTCATGGAGCGCACAAAGTTCCTTCCAAAGTTCATTGGCGGTTTTGTGACTCCGAACACGGTTGAACACCTCTTTGCAAAGACCTCTAAAGATGTGGTTTTTGGCCTTTGCATTCCACTTCTCGTTTTCTTGCTCTTGTGGAGTAAGAGCGGTGGCTCTTTCCGGAGGGGCAAACCCTTCGGTCGCGGCTTTTAGGCACTTTGTATCGCATGCCTCTAGGTATGACTCCATCCGTATTTTCCAATACGGGAAGTCATCCCCATCGAACATGGGTGGCGGTCCATCCCCGTTAGACATCTTTCTCTAGGCGGTGAAGCCTAAATAGTGAGCACTAGGCTCTGATACCAATTGAAAGGATCAAGATGCCCAAGAGGGGGGGTGAATTGGGCTTCTCTAAAAATTTAAGCAACCTATAAGCTCCAATTCAACCCCTTGTGCCTAGTGAGACTTAGAGAGCTACCGAATAAAAGTTTTGCAACCTAGTTCCAATCCTATTCTAGCATGGCAGTTCTAAGAATGTAACAACACAAAGTAAATGCTAGAAAGTAAAGGAGTAGTGGAAGAAAATGCTCGGCGATGTTTTGCCGAGGTATCGGAGAGTCGCCACTCTCCACTAGTCCTCGTTGGAGCACCCGCGCAAGGGTCTTGCTCCCCCTTGGTCCGCGCAAGGACCAAGTGCTCTCTACGGGCTGATTCTTCGACACTCCGTCGCGGTGAATCGCCCAAAACCGCTCACAAGCTTGACACGAGCCACCCACACGAACTTCGGGTGATCTTCGTGTCTCCAATCACCACCGAACCGTCTAGGTGATGGCGATCACCAAGAGTAACAAGCAAAGAACTCTCACTTGACCCAAACAAGGCACTAGAGAGTGGTGGATGCACACTTGACTCTTGGAACTCACTAGAGAAGGATTCTCACAAGAAATCACTCCAATCTCAATCCTCTCTAGGCTCTTGCAACTCTCTTGCTCCACGACAAGTTTCTCTGATGTTCAAATGGGCAAGAGAGTTCTCATGGACGAGGTGGAGAAGTATAAATACTATCCACGAAGTCCAAAGGTCGGCCAACCGTTTTCCACTGAAAACGGGGTCACCGGACGCACATTATGTTGCACCGGACGCACTGCACCGAGCGTCCGGTGCTGCATAACGGCTAACTGTACTTCGCTCTGACAGGTCACCGGACGCTAACTCTCAGCGTCCGGTGCAGCGTCCGGTGCTAAGGGAAAACTTACATGCTCCCTGCGCATGGGACCGGACGCTACACTGTGCGTCCGGTGCTAGCGTCCGGTGCTCTGGGGAACTTTGCAAGCTCCCTGGGTAAGGGACCGGACGCTGCCCGGTGCGTCCGGTGCCAGCGTCCGGTGCCTAACCCTAAGCACCAACCTGTTCCAACGACTAAGGACCTCACCGGACGCACTCACAGAGCGTCCGGTGCAGCGTCCGGTGCCCCTTTGGGCACCCAAACTTCGTCGAAACGTGAACGCTCCAACACGAAGTTTGTTCCTCTCGATCTAAGGACTATCTCTGAGCTGCCTAGTGCTAGGTTTACCAAGTGTGCACCACACCTAAACCTAAAGCCTTGCCTAAGTCAAGCTACTAGATCAAAGCCCCTCTTAATAGTACGGTCAAAAGAGAACAAAGTCCTAAACTACTCTAAGTGCCCTTCTTCACCATATGGCACTTAGACCTAGTCTAGTCTCGACGATGTCCATCCATCCTTTGAAAACCGAAACGATTTCCACTATTAAGTTGGCATGTACGTCCCTGTCCATCGAGTACTTATTTACCATGACCTTACCTATGACTTTGCCTCTGCAAAACACACGTTAGTCATAGTAACCAACAATGTCATTAATCACCGAAATCTCTTAAGGGCCTAGATGCTCTTTCACATTTCTCGGCTTTCGATGCAGAAGAGGTAAGGCCAGCCTTTGTAGACCGTCATGGGTTCACATCGCTATCACTCAGAGCAGTAAAAACGCGACAGTGAACCAGGTAGCGTGCCTAGGCGTCCTCAATGTTTCACGAGCACGCCTATAAAGGCGCGACAACAAAACATGTAGGACGTCGAGCCATGCTCGATGTTTCCCTGGCATGGCTTCTCTTACCTTGCTGGCAAGGAGGTGATAGGATGACACGTGGTCTATGGTCGCATCTTTAGTGGGATGCGTGACACTGAGGCGACAACATGGTGACGGTGGCCTTGTAGATGTCCATACACCATCTACTGGCCTCCTGCTATGGTGTTACATGTGTACGTGCTATACTTATCTCTGAAGCATGTAGTGGACAACACTATGTAGATGTAGATGTTTCACGGGCACGACTATAAAGGCGCGACCATGAACCAGGAGCACGCCGAGGCGTGCTCGATGTTTCACGGGCATGCCTTCTGCTGCCTTGGTGACAAGGCAGTGACATGATGACAGGTGGTCCATGGTCGCACCTTTAGTGCCATGCGCGACACTGAGGTGACAACATGGTGGTGACGGTATGTTGGCCACTTTGGGGGAGGGGCATGGGCTCCTTTTCCTGCACACCAGTGGTATCCTCTTAGTGTCACACTGAACTATTCTCGCCACCGACGACACGCTACACCACCAGCCCACGAGGGTGTTTGCGCTATCACCTCTATTGGGCCAATTGTGCCGCTGTTGTTACCCACAAACCTGGTTGTCCCAAGCTTTGGATGGTACTCAGTGCTGTCAACAATAACACGTACCCACCTCGTAAACCTTGTCACCGATCGCCTATAAAACGGCCCCCAGCTCCCCCTCACAATTGGACACTCCACGACAATACTCATCATCCACATACGACCTCTGCTCAAACATCAATTAGAGGGAAGAAGTTGACACCCTCAAGATGTGCTTAGATGAAGAAGAGCTCGCCAAGGGCATCTTTGCTGCCCTAATCCCTACTTTATTGGCAGTAATTATATTGTATATCCTTATGGGGCGCCCGGTACCCTACAATAGGCCATGGGATAGTTGATGAAATAGGGAGACTCCAGAGGGGCACAAATCCTAGGACAACTTTATTATGATATCAGGTTTGCTGTGATCTCATGCGGGTTCATGCCACTACGACGGCTGTAATATCTACTGTTATTTTTATTCCGCCATGTATATGGTTATATGTGTATAATTATATTCCGTGTCGCTACTATATGGAGGAATTCCACATGGTGTAAGCCTTTTGTGAGCCCACAGTTTGGTTATTATACCGATCCAAATTCATGTCCACCATATATCCGAAGTGTGAGTCACATTTTTTTTCTTGACCACCAGAGTGTATCTGGTAGCAAATCTATTTGGAGGCATACAAATTAATAGCACCTGGGGTATAGATTTTAAAAAAAACTAAGTTTATCTAACTGGCACGCACCTTGTAACTATATTACGTTTGGCTATTACACTCAGGAAGTCCACATGTCCTAAACCGTTATGGGACCACAGTCTGACTATTATGTCAGTCTAAATCCATGTCCATTGTCTATTTAAAGTGGAAGTCACAAACGGGTAAGGATGGCAACGGGTCGGTTTTGGTTCGGATATCCGCGGGTTTCAGTCCAGCGGTTTTGTTTTTGTTGGTAGTTTTTCGTCCATGGTTTTCGGGTCCGGGGCTCCGAAACCGATCGGGTTTGGTTTTCCACCCATGGATATCCGAAATCATTTGGAATTTAAATTTATACTTTATAATATGATATGATAATAATAATTTATTTACTTAGATTATTAAATTTATTCGAAGTTAACTCATGAAAATATCTATTATTTATTACATCTTGTCTATACATGTGAATATGTGTATATATATACGCGGTTTCGGATAACCATTCGGGTTTCGGGTATCCGTTTGGGGTTCGGGTTTCGGGTATCCGCAGGTTTGTTTTTGGTCCACGTCGAGAGACTGTGCAAGAAGCGGCTCTAAACAGGGCCAAAAGTCGGCCCACTCACCCGCTTGTGGAACCAAGCCTGAGTTCGGTCCAATGGCTACGACTTCGGGCTCCACCGCCTCCGCATCCAGGTTCTCCGATCCGGCCCCGTACCGCGCCGCTCAAACCCTAAACCTGTCCTCTCCATCGGAGTCTCGCCGCCGCGCCATGGCGGCGGAACCGCCAGAGCCCGCATCCTCGCAGGATGCCCAGCTCGCGGCCTCCTCCTCCGCCGCTTTAGCCGGCGTTGGCGGCCCCAACCCGTGCTGCGCAAAGGTAATTGACCCTCCCTATTCCCACCAATACGCCGCATCGGGTCTTGTTGGGTTCTTGACGTGTCTTCTTTTTTGGGGTTTGGGTTCCGCAGCTGTGGAAGAAGTACCAGAAATTGGAGACGAGCCGGACGGCGCTGCGGGAGGCGGTGAAGCTCCTGCAGGCCGAGAACGAGAAGCTGCAGAAGGAGAACTCGGAGCTCAGCAAAGGTTCGTACTGTGTTCCCTGATTTCTTTTCCCAGTGCGCTGCTTTCTTTGTTTTTCTTTCCTGCATTACGATTCTGGTTACAAATAGAAAGAAAAGATTACCCTAAGTATGCAGAGGTAACGTACATGTTTAGACTGTATGCATTATATCTAGTAATTCTTGAGGGAATATATACTACCCTTGTCTTATTAAAATAGAGTTTTGCCTTTGCTTATGTCGTCTACCAAGGCAGGAATTTAGAAGCTGAAGTCCAAACTTTAATATATATTTTTCTCCAAAAATGTTCAGTTCAAAGAGGAGGGCTTTGCGCCAGAGATGTGACTTTAAACAAATATAAGAAGAACAGGGTGCTTCGTTTACAGGTTCATAGCTTGCTTCTTGTCTCACCAGTAAGGATTCTTGACAGTGCGTAATGTACAGGTTGCTAACTTTGGAATATCCAGTCTCCTATGATATTTACTTAGTGACTATATTGTTACATGATATGTTACTGCCCATAAAATTATTCCTTTTGTAATATAGTGAGCATCTGCTATACCTCAGAGGGAAAGGACAATGAAAAATCTAACTGACAGTTCCTAGTTTCTATTTTTCACCTCCTAATTGACAATTCGATGCTCCATCGCGTTAGTGCTTCTATTCAGATATTTTGCATTTTTCAGATGGGTCAAATTTTCCAGTTACCTTGTAGTTGGTATTTACCTTAGAATCGTGAGGACTATATTGTTACATGATATATTAGTCCCCATGAAATTATTCCTTTTGAAATATAGTGAGCATCTGCTACCTCAGAGGGAAAGGGCAATGAAAAATCTAACTGACAGGGTTTCTATTTTTCACCTCCTAGTTGACAATTCGATGCTCCGTCGCATTAGTGCTTCTATTCAGATATTTTGTCATTTTTCAGATGGGTCAAATTTTTCAGTTATCTTGTAGTTGGTATTTATCTTAGAACTGTGAGAGGAGAGGGCACTAACCAATTTTAATGCCAACACAAACACATAGAAATGTAGGTTCTTGAAATAACAAGAATGCTTTGTTTATTTCCCAAGATTAGTGCATTTTCGTTGTTACTCCTATTATGATTTTGGAAAATATTAAACAGAGAACACTGAAGAACAGTCCAACTGTGCCAGTTCGTGAATGGGGAATTGGATATATTGTACCATATCTGCAATTCTTGTCTTTCCGCAACTTCTTGGGTGTGAAATTTCATGGAGATGGGGAACACCAGACGACTGGAGGTGCTCAAGGAAAGAGGCACAAAAACACCAAAGGGGGTTCACTCATATTCCTATCTGCAACACTGGCACTCAAGAAGGTTAGCATAAAACACTCCTTTGTATGTTCTGTTCCTTTGTTTCTTCAGCAAGCATCATGTCGATTAGTAGGTCCTTCAAGTAATATTAGCATATATTTTACTTTTTCCTCATTTCTTCTTTAGAAAAAAGTGAACATATATTCCCTCTATTATAGATACTTGCTTTCTTAGATCTAGCATTTGCTGGTTGGCAAAATAGAAAAAGGCATCCCTTACTGTAATTATATCATCTACTTTGGTATTAAAAAGGTGCATAATTTGGAGATGGCATTTTTTTGGTTATATATTCATACAATCAAGAAATTTAGTAGTGATTGTACCATGCTGCTGTAGCCACAGAGGTAGTCGACAATTTGAACTTCTAATTAAATTATTTTTTGTCCACAGTGATAACAACAACAAAGATATAAAATTGTATTTTTAATATTAATTTCTTTGATTAATTCATGACCATCACAATGTTCTTCCTACCCATATTCTACTGTGGAAGTTTAGACCTCCCTGCTACATCTATGATTCTAACTACATATGAATATATAGACTGTTTATTTGCCCTTCTTCCTTTCCCATCCCTAGGCGATCTCTATTATTGGTTACATCTGTGATATTTCCATAGTCATATGTGCACAATGCAAGAATAGATTTGATTATTATTGCCACTGGATCCTTCTTGCGTCCATTGGCTCGTGCCTGCCTGGCTATTCTTATGCACATTTTAAGATGCAACTTAATCTCCGTGCTACATGTATGATTCTAACTTAGTTACTGCTCTGTTTTCGTTTCTAGCTATATGAGTTCACATATACAAAACTTTCAATGTCCATTTTACAGCTTGCTGCTGCAGTTTCCGCTCCTAAAAAAAACCTGGTCATGAGTGATTGCTGTAGTACTCTTAGTTAGTCATAGCTTTCTGCCTTTGTATATAATATGAATAAGAATAGTGCATATAATTCCTTAGTTGCTGCTCTATTTTTAAATGTTTCTTTCACTGCTTTCTTTTCTAGATATATGAGCTTGCATACATAGAACTTTTTCTTAGATAATTGCATACATAGAACTTGCAGTATCATTTGATAGCTTGCAGCCTCAATCGACGTTGCAATACAAAAACCAGCGACTTTGTATTCCAACCCCTGAAGTGCAGAGTGCAGTACCAAAATGGTAAGCAAAGCAACCTTCCCGAGATTCTCTAGGATCTACACAAAAGGCAGCCTCCCAGTTACCCACAACACGAGCATACCCACTTGGTTTACAGCTTTTATCAGACTATAGCTAGAGATGGAGGACAGGGAGGTGAGCCAAAGAGAGGAGTGCCTAATTAGGGCTAGGAACAGAGTGAACGAAAGGGAAAGGAGAACAATTAGACACTTGGAACTGAAGCTGCACTCTTCCCACGCCGCCTCTTCCTTGTCCCACTAGAGCAAGGGCCTTCCATGTGCCATAAGCCTGGGCCACAACTGTTTCGCAGCACACACCTACCACGCCACACTTTGCATGTACCCTGCTATGCCCACAACATTATGAGTCCCTACAGAATGGGACGGCTCCTGTGCTACAGCTCTAGTCTAACAAAGTCAGGAACACTAAGAGGGAAACTTTTCTTGCTGACTTAATAGTACATAGCTGCAAGGAACGGAAGGAGGCGATGATGCAGCAAGTAGCAGACCAGGCGCTTATATAGGCAAGAGCTAGAGGCTGTAGCCATATTTTTACATTGCTGCTAGGCACAAAGGTCTGTAATTTGTACACAGCCAAGAGAGGACACGTGCATGCATGCGAATCTACCACATTGGCCCCAGAGAGGACACTTACATGCATGCAAATTTACCACAATGGCTAAAATATGAATTGCACTATCGCTAACTTTTTTCCCTGCCAATAAACAGGTTCTTGCTATGGCCTCAAGTGGTACTGCTGCGTTCCATGCAAAACATCGGTGGCGGTAAAATAACCTCTATGTAAAAGGGAAAGGAGCAACGTGGAAGCGTCAATGGTAACTGTTTCCATGCAAGGGACAACCATATAGCCTTGACGGTGCTTGGACGGTGGGTGCATGCGCACCGCATGCAAAGGTCAGCTACAGCTTTGGACGGTGCCATGCATGCATGTTCATTTAATGGACAGTGTAAAAAGATAAAGAAGGAAGTAGGCCTGCATGGTAAACCTGTAGATGCAAAGGACAACTACATAGTTTTGGACGGTGGGCGCATGCACACCGCATGCAAAGGACAACTACAACTTTGGACGGTGGCATGCATGTATGTTCATTTAATGCTAGACTCATGCATGCACTTATGTGTACTATGTAATGCATATGCTGAACCCTGCATCGAGCTGCCTGCCATGGCATTTATGGAGGCAGTACTCTATGTGGGGCATGGAGGTACACTTTCATCTAAACCGTGAATTTTGCATCTAAAGCACTAACTAAATGGAACATACGTGGACACTCTGGGAGGCCGCCTTGGCGGCGCGACCTCATATCTATAATATAATAGTGGTATTTTAATAATATATTAAAAAATATGAATTCCTTTAAAAATTTTTCGCATGGTAAGATCTAGAGTATCTTAATATAAGTATACGGACATACTCAAATACATACATAATGTGGTTTATTGAAGATGAGAGTAATTACTTCGGGGAGTATGAAAAATGCATCATATATACTAGGTAATTGTCCGTGCGTTGCAACGGGAACCAAATATAGTGCACGGAAAGCGATGCTATGTACACTGCAGCGGACCTACCCACTTCGCCATGCAGCTTCAAGCAGGTCCAAATGACACAAGAATGCCATTGTCTCACAAATCTATCTTCATATAATCCTACCATGCACGACAAATATATGCTTTGTATGTGGCCAATTACATGTAATGATAAGCATAAAGACAACATACAATCCTCTAGGATCAAGCCATGCCGCCGTGATGGTGCCCAACTCATCATGGGTAGCCCAGGATATGATTTCCTCTTATGCTTTAGGAAGACGTTCTCAGAGTGTCTTTCCCATCCCCTTCTTTTTAGCTTCACACTTTGAATTGTTGGCAAGAATACATCTTGAACCCTGGATGCCAAAAAATTAGATCAAGAAGCTCGAAATCAATGAATCACAACCAAAATGACTAAAAGTACAATAGTATATTATTACAACTATAGTTGATTCATATTAAACACAAAGGCAATCACTTAACTACCATGTTTAAGTTTTGTGAAAGCCTGACAACGTGGATTCTAAGCAGTCATGGCTTAAATAAAAGCGATAATATTTCAATCAAAGAATTTGGCATTGATCCAAATGGAAAATTATACATATAGTCATACATTCAATTAAATCTGACAGACTTCTATGAGGAAGACCTCATAGTAAGCATACAAACATGCATGTGAGCTTTGGTTCATAAAAACACATATTATACACATAGAAAGTTTTGTGCTAACAAAACAAAACACCCATAGTTAATACAAATATGCACGTGAGTTATTATACACATAGAAAGTTTTGTGCTAGCTTCATCTTTTTTACATGAAGAACCAATATGTAGTTTTGAAAGAGGCACGACAATGCAGTGATAACATTTTTGTTTTAAAAAAAGAAACAGGTAGACTGTCAAACATCAATCAGTCACAAAGTGTGTTTACTGTCAAAACAAGCAAACTGGCAAATCAGCAAAGGAATTGGCCAATATAAAAAAACCTTATAATAAGCAGTTTGTAGATTAATTGTCTGACAGGCAAAAGAGTAGCTTCAGTTCTCAGCCAAAAGGTGTGGAAGCTTAAATTTGGTTATCCATTATTTACCAACATGGCTACAAAATAGACCGAATAAAATAAGTAAATCAAAGGAACATTTGAAGGCTTCAATTATCTCATATCTTCTAAATCACAATATATGCCAAGCTACTCAAGAAGAATAGTAAAGTGCATGCAAGTGAAGGGCCAAGCTACTAAAAAATTATCAGAATCTACCAGGTGACTACTGAAAGTTTCAGAGTTTCTGCCCTAGTCTCTCATGTAGGTAACATGAGAATATCACAATAACACAATAGTTTTTTAGTTTTCTTTCCAAGTGTGTATGGTCAAATGAAAATAATTAAACTATAAAATATGCTTCTGTACAACTATTTCAAATATCCTTATGCTAAAAGGGGTTGGGCTACTGCATTTTATTTGTGGATCAGAAGAGAAACGGGTGAGTACCTGTGTGGATCTGCACCACGAACATTGAGCAATTTATTAGTTTTGGTCACCAGCACTAAGTAATATCCCAATTTGGTTGTCATTACATTAGCAAAACATTATTAAAAACTCAGTTATTGCCTCTACAAAGTTTCTGAAGGTACGCTTAACTAAACTGTCCACGCATGCAGCTCCGTATAATTTACTGCACTAAACTATCCAATTCATGCACTCCGAATCTTACACAGTTTACACCTCATAGCTACGTAAATTAAATTGATTTTTTTTTGTATTATATTGACTTCTCATTCTAGAAGGTGCTTGGAAAGAACAAATTAAAGATGCCAAGTTTAGTGAGCTATTAATCTGTAGTATGTCCTGTTCCTATAAAGCAGAATACATATGTGGTGATTAGAATGTATAAAGAACAGTATAGTCTTGGGTAGCTTATTGAATGCAATCCATTGATTAAAAATATTTGTGTTAAAATACTGCCATATGTATCAACAATAGTAAAGTACAAAGCTAATCCATATATGTTGCCAACACTTGCCTGAGGATATACCTCTGTCATGCTAGTCGGCGTGATGCCTGGGGATGAGAGACGTTGAGCAGGTAACAATTTTCTTCTATCAGAAGTTAGAACTACGGGAGGCGATGTAGGAAAATAAACTGGTGTCCACATCAACTGGGCAAAGCAAAGAAAGCATAGATAATAACAAAGGAAGGAAAATATCTACACAAGAAAATTGTGCACGATTGACAAGTTACCAAAAAAGCTATCACAAAGATAATATTCTAGGCAGCATCAACACATGAAGGAAAAAGATCATCGCAACATCAACCTGAGTTGATATCTACTAACAGAAACTAAGAGATCTCTGAATTTCCTTTGCTATCATAGATCAGCTCATGTTGTTAGTTGTTTGATTTGTAGTTACTCATCAAACTCTATATTTACCTATAGCAGATGATTATGTTTCCCCTAGAGTATACTTCACTGTAGACTGAATTAAAAATATGTATCCCACGAGAATTTAAAACAGATGTAGTGGGATCAGAAAGTGGAGGTTAACAATGAAGGAAAGTCAGAAAAATAATAATGGCATAGAGTCAAAATAAAAGAAGATTCTTCATTTTGACTATAACACATATTAACACACATACAGACCTGTGATAGCGAATAGATGGCTATTATGCAGTACAGATGATAGCACACATACAGACCTGTGATAGTGAACAGATGGCTATTATGCAGTATAGATGAATATAGATGAGCTCAACAAATCTTTGCCTGCAATGGTGACCTATCACTAGAACTTCATATTTCTATGACCTAAAGAAATAATTAAGGTATATGAAATCACATTACCTGTCTTCGCAAATTACATTGGTCTCTCCACTTCAACAACAGAGTTGTTCAGATCAGCAGGAGCACTTGAGTTTTCAGTAGCCACAATTTGTTCAAGGGCCACTATAACTTGATGTATGCCTAAAATCCTAGATGTCAGGAGGATGTATTAAATTATGCAGCACTCAATAAGGCCGGAATTGATAAGGCAAGTAGTCAGTATCTAATATTACAAATGGCATAGGAAAAAACTTTATTTGAGAAAACATCAAAGAACTTCAGGTTACTTTTATTCTGATCTGCTGGCATCCACTAACTAAAAAAATAAACATTGCATAGAAAGTTTCGGCATAGGTCGAGAGTTATCAACATTGTTCCAGACTGAAAAAAATATATATGCATCTCATACTAACCTTGAAAAATGAAAACAATTAATAGTAACTCAGCCTTGTATTCTTTGGAAAGGTTAAATATGCTCCTTGGTTACACTCTATTTTTTGAACTTGTGACCTGAGCACAGGAAAGAGAAATCCAATTGTTTCAGTAAGCATGAAACTCTATCACAGCTTAAATAGTTGGGCTATTGCATTTTATTTATGGGTCACAAGAGAAAGGGGTGATTACCCGGATCTGCACCACGAACAAGAGGTGGGGTCCAATCGGCAACAAGACACCAACGGCTTCTCCAGCAGGCGTCGTGTTCATCGGGTCCTTCACCTAGCCCCTGCTCAATGGCGTGGCTTCCCTCCATGGACGACAGGGTGAGATCTCTAGCGTGCAAGATGACGTGGAGCGGAGGCAGCAACGCGTTCTGTCGTGGGGAGGCGACGGATGTGGCGGTAGATCCTGCGGCGGCGCATCGGGGCGGTGGCCCGCCGAGCGGCGTCGGGGCGGCGGAGCAGCTTCGGTAGCCGACGCGTACGGTGCGAGGGATCTGGCGACGGAGGCACGATCAGAAGGTGACAGTGCAGGCGGTGCCGACGGGGCTGGCGACCGTGGTACGAGGATGAGATGAGGTCTCGCAATGGCGGCGCTAGGCTGTGGGCGGTGGCTGGCGGCGGCGTGATGCCGAAGGCGAGGGCTCGCGAGGGCAGGAGCAATGCGTGGAGGGAGCGTCATGGCACAGGTGATAGGCGAGGGGAAGTTGGGCGGTAAGTTTCGCTTCACCGTGGACTTAGGCCTGGTTTAGTTCGCAAAAATTTTCAAGATTCTCCGTCACATCGAATCTTTGGTCACATGCATGAAGCATTAAATAAAGATAAAAATAAAAACTAATTACGCAGTTTACCTGAAATTTGTGAGATGAATCTTTTGAGCCTAGTTACTCCGTGATTGGACAATGTTTGTCAAATAAAAACGAAAGTGCTACAGTAGTCCAAAAGCCAAAATTTTGCCAACTAAACAAGGCCTTACCAAATATGCCCGTGCCTAAAAAACATATTTTATACTATTTTTTATTTTTTTTAAAAAAACATTGAGATATATTATTTATTTTGTAAAGACATCTAAAATATAAGAAAATGTTTTAGTAATATGATTGTGTGTGATTAAAAGTATATTTAGCCTACTTTTTCTAGCTTCTTACATGCTAACCCCATTCTAAAAAGAGTGATATTTTTTATTTTCAGACATCATGTTTGACCAAATTTTTCTACCCCATCCTAAAAAGAGTGTCATTCTAAATTTTTCTATAAATTATAAAATACTTTTATGATACAATATGTCATAACAAAATAAATGATATTGAGATAAAAATTTAAATAAGATGGATGGTCAAACAAGATGTGTACAAGTATAAAAATGACACTTTTTTAAGAAGGAGGTAGTAGATGTCTATAATCTGATTGTAACTAATGAATATTCTCTCTATCCAAAAAAGAATACTTGCCTGCTACCAAAGGTAATTCACATTTGACCAAATTTTTGTAGTAAATACTATTCATATTTACGGCTCTAAAATAATTTATTATTAAAATATATTTCGTAATGAATCTAATAATATTTATTTTATATTATAAATATTGATATTTTTTATTTATAATCGATTGAACTTGAGATACTAAACCATAACACTATGTTAAAATTGTTTTTTCGGATTAGAGAGAGTATATGTGAGCAACAAAGCTTTTGTTAATAAAAAGACCAGCACTCCTAGCATACACAAAACCTATGTGTCCTGTTGTGAATACCTTCTTCTCGTGGAGTCCGTCGACACCGTACAAAAATCGCTTCTATCACGAGAGCCGCTCAAACAAGCGTTCAGTAATAATTTTGAGCCGGTGAGCCTTCCTTTTCCTCTCTTTGGCTCTCACATTCATCTCACCAAGGGAGCCTCACTTGTACGCTGGCCTATAGAAGTCTGAGCGTCTCAACCAAAGAAGAACTTAGCGATTAAGATCTGGAGGGTGCCTTTTAGGCCATGGGCCGACTGTTCATCGAGTTCGCCTCCGGCAGCGGCGGCTGCTGAAACACCAAGCTGGCGCCCCTTTCGAAAATCTCTTCTTTTTTAGGTCGGCTGGCCTTGCTACATCAGCTAGCGTCGAGTGCGGTGTCTGCGGTGGGTTTTTTTGGTTGTTGTTCTTTTCCCTAACCACTCTATTTTCTCATAATTTTGATGCACGCTCCTTCGTTTCTTCCACAGATCTGGCAAAATCGCTCTTTGATTTCTTTCTCAGATCCGCCGAAGTGGGGTCAGGGTAGCCCATGGTCGCCAAGGGCCCAAGGCGCTTTGCTCCACCAGTGCCCTTCCACCGGCAAGCTCTATAAATTTGGATCGATTTTGTTTCAGAGAATAGAGGAAGCATATATGTGATTTCGTTTTGGACTCGATCTTAAATTCGGTACCAGGTTATTTTGTGTGCGTGTTGGATTTGATTTTGGGAAGGAGCTCTTAGCCTCCCAGAGATGAGACGGACTACTAATTTTCTGATTCAGCCTAGCGTTAGTATCTTGTATGTCGTACCGAATCAAGTCTCCACCAAGGCCAGACGAAAATTGGTCCAGACCAAATTTGAGGCTGAAATTTTACCTCTTTAGTATTAGGTATAGATATATATATATATATATATATACGATATATAGATATATAATGATTCCTTTTTACTCCCTATATATATATATATATATATATATATATATATATATATATTCTCTATATTGTACCTTGGGTACTGAATAATAATCGGTACCCGAGTCTACGCAAGCCTGACTCACCAGACCGAGCCGGATCCCTCCGCGCCGCCTCCTCTTTTATGATTATTTTTAATTTTTTTACCGATCTAATTTAGAGATCATGGGTGGAGTCGGGGAGACGCCGGTTTCGCCAACTCGTCGCCTCCTCCGCCGCCAATTTCGCCCACAGCTCGTCACCACCTCTGGTGTACAAGCCCAGCTCACCCCTCTCCACCTCTCCAGCAGCCTTTGAGGCAAGTTTTGTCTCCCTCATCGGCCGCCATCGTCAACTACCCCCGTCATCGTCGACCCTCTCAACCCACCGACATCTCTGTTGCTGGATCTCACGAGTGGCGACTGATGCGGATAGGAGCATGGGGTAGGATGGATGCAATCCCCATGGCGTACCTCTTTTTGTAGCGCTCTCCAAATTGAGGGTGCACAGGGGGCGCCGCCCGTGGCGCATCCGGGGACCGGAGCGGCGGCGCCCGCGTGGATGCCCCCACCCGCAGTAGCGGGGTCCACCCTCGCGTGATGGCTCTGGCGGCGGTAGCCCCTCCACAACTAGCGGCCGAAGCCACGACTCATCTTTATCCCTGCGCCGATGACGTTTCTCGGTGGTGGCATGGCAAGCACGGTGTGAACGGCGCCTCCCAGCTGTGGCGCAACCAGTCGACATAGATGGCGTCTCACGGTGGTGGTACAACACCACCTTTTTCCTGTAAGATTTCGTATCTATGTCTCTATGAACTGCATCTTGCCTTGATTTTTAATTCCATAAGATTTTTTTAATTATTGTTTCTTTTCAGATCGGCAACAAGGTTAGCTAGTAGCAGCCGAACGACTCCATCCACCATAGATGGTGGATCCATTGGGAGGATTTTCTAGGCAATGTCCGAGCGCTTCTTCGACTTCCTTCAGTTCAGTCAGCAGAGCTTCCTTCCTTGTCGACAGATCTGAGATCTTCTGCTTCAATTTAGCACTTGAGGTCTGCAAACTGCCGATGCTCTTGTGTTTCTCATCAGTGGTATGCTTCAGTTGCAGCATCTCTTCTTTGAGCTGGGCTTGAGCAGCCCTGTCCGCAATGCGCTGAGCGGCCTTCTGGTACTGAAGTTGGCGACTTTCTAAATGAGCTGCCTCAAAGAGAGCCTCTTTGATGTTGGTAGGGACTTGACCGTGAATTGTTTTGAAGATCATTTTCGCAAGGTCTGAATCATCTACCAACTGGGCTATGTCTTGTTGCAATAGATTCAACAGAGTCTCCAACTTAGACTTGACCTCTGTCGATACTGTTCCTAGCGCCAGTGCAGAGCTTGCCTCTTCCCCTTCATCATCAGAAATGTCGATGGCGAAGGAGAACAGACTATCAGGAGAGTCTTGTTCCTGAAAGAAGAAAAAGGGTTAGTTGAGAGCGAGTATGAATAGTGCAGATTGGCTAAATCAGTTGACTTACTTGCTTCAAGGCAATTTCTTGCCTCTGACTAGAAGGAGCGGTTTGGAGTACGCCTTGATCAGCTGGGCCTACCGATGGAATATCTTCAGCTGCAGAGTTGATTAATACTGAGATTAATGGCAAGTTCTTTGCAGATTTATGGACAATAAATTCTTGATTACAACAACTGATGGCATACTTTGTGCAGATGGATTAACGGTTTGCTCAGGTGCAACGGCCGATGACGTGCCTTGACCGGATGGATCAATCATTTGCTCAGGTGCATTGACCGGTTATGGTTGGCTCAGGGGGCATCGGCTAGGGTGGTGAAGACGGTACAACTTTTTGCCACTTTGGCTAGGCCTTGGTGCATGTTGGAGCCTTTCGCTTGGTTTGAGCTTTGGCGGCTACTGGCTGGGGGGCATCGGCACTTGTTGGTTGAACGTCCGAGGCTCTTGCCGATGCATCTGTATGTTGCTGCAAAACAAATGTAAGGCATAATGTTTGATAAGTTAAATATAGAATCAAGGAAGCACCTCTGAAGGTTCGTCAGGGATAATAGTATCTGGTGCAGGAGGGGTTGCCGATGACGCCCCAGTTGCAGTTGTGATGCCCTGAAGAAATAGTGTCAGTACAATTTGAAATCGGCTTGGATTAAAATAAGTAGGGTCGTTACCTTAAACGCTTTTACCAAAGTTGCAGCAGCAGCCGATGGGGTGGCCTTTGGGTGCTTGGTGGTGACTTTCTTAAAGCGGGCTCCCCGATGAGTCAAAACAGCCAAAGTGGGAGCATTATAGCTGATCGGTGAGATCGGAGACACAGGTCGGAGGTCGAAATGTTTCCCACTTTTGCTCATGGTTGGTACCAAATCATCGACCTATCAACAGAAAAGTTAGCTGCCGATGAAGATAAGGTAATGAAAGAACTAGTGTCAAAAGAAACTTACTGCGTCATCGGGAATGATGTGCTCAGGGTCGATCATGTGCCGATACATATGAGCAGATGCTGCAAATAATTGTCCTCTCCACTCTTGCCACCATGACTTATATGATTTAGTGATGAAGGAGGGCGACACCTAGGTGGATAGATCAATATCTAAAGTATCGGCATCTGGGGGGAGTTGAACTACCTTATCCATTCTAGTCCACTGGTGACTGCTTCCCTTGGCTTGAGTACATCGGCATAGCAGAGCTTGATCGGCAGTTGTCCAAAAACCAATTGACGTGCCACCGCCGATCGGTTATAAAATTTATAAGTAATGCCGGTATTCTTCCCACTGTGGAATGTGTTCACTGGAATTGCCCAGGGAGTGATGATAGCCATCATAAGGTCATCATTTTTGTTTAGAGCCTCATTGACAAGATTGAAGAGGAGAAGGAATCTGGACTCTTCGTTGATGTAGGGCATCCAGGTCCGATGTTCATGGGAGAGACCATTGTAGAAGGTCTGGAAGAACCTGCTGATCTGGTCTTCATTGGCTTCTATCCCAAGCATTACTATTATTGCCTTGCCAAAATTGTGGGGCGGGTGCGTTGCCAATTCTTCATCCTCAACCTCATAATCTTCGGTAATATCCCGTGGAAACTGCTGAGCGAAGAAGTCCCACCGCAAACATTTGTGCATATGGGCATTTAGCCACATGTTGACAAACCACCACGGGCCTCCTAGGTTGCCGATGTGTCGAGGGTGTCAATAGAGGGTACCCCAACGGACATCCCTGGCAAAAGATCAAAAGGTGACCCACGAGACAGCTTCGACGTCCCCCGCCACAAACATGAGCTAATCAACATTCTGACTCGACCCGCTGGGCGTATAGCTATCGACCCAAGTCTCGAACACGGAAATACAGTCGAGCGAACAACAAAGGGCTCGATAGAGGGCGATCCTCGATTACAGAAATAGGCGTCGAGCGAACGACCATCCTCGAGCGCAAAGGCGCGCCCCTGTTGTCTGTTGCGGGTACGGGAGTCAAGGCATTTAATGCGACTAATAGGCTCCCACCTAACCCAGCAGGCACGAGAAACGTGATGAGGGATCGCGCGCCCGTCAAATCCCAACTTTTCCTAGCTTTATCCTCAAAATCTGAGAAAGGTACGCGCTGGTACAGTTGCAACAGGCGTAATATCCCATCAAGAGGCCCCTCGAGATGGTATAGTCAGCGCTCTCATACACAAGAGACGCCTGTGCCACTAGACCCTCGAGCCCGTGTGCTCCTTCCCAGGGAAGGGTTGGGCGGCAGAAGTCTGCTCTCTAACCACTCCCGACATGGTGACTGCTACAGAGTACAAGCGTGCTCGTACGCAGACCAATACCAGGTGGCGTATAGGAAATAAGCTTAGGATATACACGCGCAATCATTGCCAAGTACACTGCAAACGAGACGGATCGAGGCCACGCTGGTACGGAGGCCTCGAGTAGACCAGCGCCATACCCCTATCGAGGCCTATCGTAGCGCCTATACCCTATAACCCTGAGCCTCCCCTTGGACAATAAAAGGGGACGCTGAGGGCGAGCTACACACACAACACACAATACGTAGAACACCGCTCATATACCCACACACTTCGCTAGGACTTAGAATCCTCGGCAAAATCCTCTTGTATTCACCCCAGTACAAGCACCTAGGTGCAAGACAATACAAACTCTCCCTCCCTCGCTGGATGTAGGGCCTTCCTTTGCCCAAACAAGGATAAATCTTTGTGTCAATCTTGCATCACCATCTGGAAAGGAGAACACGCACACAAATTTACTCATTGGTGTTACCCCCCGGGGTTAAAACACCGACAGTTGGCGTGCCAGGTAGGGGTCCTGCGTGTTTTGCTGACGATTTCCCATCTTTTTCCGGATGACTACTCCTATCTCACCGTTTCCACGCTGCACGGTGATCTAGTTTGGGAGCCTTGAGTTCATGTCTGTTGGTATTTCTTAGCGTCACTACTAAAAATAGACCATAGATCCATCCTGAACAATGGCACCAGAAATGTCGGGTGTTGGCATACCGTAACTATCACTACATCAGAGAGATAACCCAAGGCAACTCGAGGGCACCGGTCTTAGCAGTGCAGTCTGGTAACAATAATTAGGAATGCCGAATTGGCCTTCCTAACCATCCTTACTTGCGATATGCAAAGTTGTGGCACTACGCTTTAAAGTGCACAAGGATTACAATCTTAAGTAACGGTACTTAGGTACACCAATCGATAGTTCATGAATGAAGAAGTAATATAACTGCAAGCGGACAGAACTATCATTGTAGCATTTCAACCCGTGAGTATTCAAGGGTGTCGAATTTATAATTCCCGTAGGAAGGCAAAGGGATCAAACATGGTGTAAACATGATTACTTATTGAATGTTTGGTAGACATATAGTAAACAGTAATAAACATGATATTCAAGATAGTGGACACACATTGGATCAACCTCAAGGATAAAATAGAAGAGAAATAATAAATAAAGAATAAAGAAATAAATCTACTTGAGCAGACATGGGTCACATATAACTATGCATAGAACTGTTAGCGGATCATCTAATTAGCAATAAATAGAGTTAGAACTAAGCCTGAGATGAGGGGAGATCCCCACAGCTGGATACCTAGCCGATAGAGACTTTACAGAACTCCTATCGGAATACCTGATCGTGGGGGAATACAAAGGATGACAGAGCTGTCACTACCCTGCCACCTACCCACTACCCGAAAGATACCTGCACATCCACTGATTCCCACATACCTAAACACCATGTTCGCGTAATTGGAAACAACTCCTAACCCCTGTAGGCCCACCCCTTCGGAGTGACAAGCTAGGCTAAGAGCAACCATCACAGCACAGTGAACCATCATCCCATTCCTAATTCTAATCCTAATCATACTAATCTGATGAACAATGAAGAACAATGATGAACATATCAAGAACATAGCACAAGAACTAAGAACTAGTTCATATACTATGAACATAATAAGAACACAACCATACTCTAGTTCATATGCATAATCATATAAAGATGAATAGAACTTGCTCACGGAAGAAGATTGAATATTATTTATACCAAGAAGATCCTTTCTTCTAAGGAGACAAGCTCTCCTTGCTAGCTCTTGCCTTGCTCTACTACTAATCTAGACTAAAGATACAAGTGAGAGGTGTGAGGTAAATTGACTCCAAATGATGTGTGTTGAAAAAGGGGGAGTGCCACTCTTTTTATAGTGGAACTACGACGGTTCGTCGCATCTAAATTTGGTAGTAGGTGAAACCGTCCTATGCATGGCGACATGCAACCGCCTGAGAAAGATGGGCCCAGTTTGCCGCCTCCAGGGGTGCGGCCGCACCCTAGGTGGGTTCCCCTGGCCTCCGCCTTCGCGTGGTCGGTTTGGCTCTGGGCCTGGATCTCTCCCGTGGTTACGATTAGGCCCAGTTCTACGTTGTTCGGGCCTTTCTTTATTTTCTTGGTTTGCGCATTTCTGAATCGTTCAGTATCAAATTTAATTATCAAATAAACAAAGAAAAGGATCCAAATGAAATCAACATCTAGACTTAGGGTTTTATCTGACAGAATTCCACGAGTTTTGGTGTTTGTCTATTTCTGCAGGGGGTTATCAGGAAATACGGAAGAAAGGCCCACACATCGGGATTACATAGAGATATTAACGTGCCGTGCAATTATCTTACATCTAGAAGACTCCAGAAGCCACGGGAACAAAGCAGAGGCAAAACGGGGCCTGGCCCAGGGCGCCCGCCCCTGTTAGAGTCCAATCAGGACACTCTTTCGGGATCAAGCTCCACCGACCTAAAGGATCAAGGATAACCGTTCAATCAATGTCGGTTTGATCCGACGGCCCATATTCACTTGGAGGGACTATAAAACCAGACCCCCTAGCCCCTAGAGGAGAGGAGCCTCTCAACCCTAATTCATTATTCCTCAAGGGAGAAGAAGCCTCTGATCAAGCCTAGAGCCACCACATCAATTAGACATCTAGATTAGCATAGCTACATAGGATTAAACTAGAAGGAGTCAATCTTTGATTGGTTTTCGGATCTATCAGGAGGATTCTTGGTAATTCTCTAATTGCTCTTCTAATTGTTCATCTTTGTTCTTCAATATTATGAATATGACTTTGTTCTACTTCAATATATTGCTTATGACTTTGCTCTACTTGTTTACATTCAAAATTATATTGTTCTTAGTTTATCATAGTTATATACTTGGCTTAGTTAGATTGGATCTATATACATGTTTAGGATCGTATAGCGTCTATCCATCGGATCCATGGGTAAATGATAGATATTGTGTAGGCGTGGTGCTTATACCGTATTTATCTGCGATTGTACCCAATATGCCAGATCGTGGGGTAGTTCGTGATAGTGACAGCTTCATTGATTCTTATATAGTCCCCCTCTCGTGTATTGGGCTGTTAGAGCAACATTATTACAGGGGAGTGATTGCTATGTTTCTCATATTCCTTGCTAATATCACTATGCATGGGCGTCGTCTTGTCTCGCAATGATTGCTAAGTATAATTGCATTAACTATGATATGCTAGACTGTATAGTTAAGAATAACTTAGGAAATATTCTTGTAGTTCGTTCTAATTCCATGCCAATGACTTGCTAGAATATCTAATTGAGGTGCTTATCATATTTATATGTGGCTAAGTTATGCTGATCAGATTAATTATCTTTGTCACTATTCATTACTTCATATATCTTTTATGTGACACTTATCCCTGTATGAAAGAGTTGGATAAATGTTCTCAATTATACATGCAATGATAGATACTCAATCTTATATTCCATTCTATAATCAACATTGATGATTGCTAATCCCTTCCTAGTGGTAAAAATATAAATAACGATACCTGGAATACTTCCCGGTTAAAATGCTACATCGGTATTAATCTGTGCGCTTGCAAATTCCATTTATTATTTATTTAGATGAGCAATTGCATATTTCAATACCGCGTCTTTCATGTCATACTGGGGATGACAACTTGGCTTAAGTGGCATGAGGGATAGGTTTGGCATTTTTGGCGCCGTTATCAGAATTAGAAAACTAAGTCTACTTTTGGTAATGACGTTAAGAATACCCAACAAGCATTTTTGGCGCCGTTGCCGGGGAAGGTTGATTACTAATCAGGAATGAATATAGAATTTTGAGTTATCATTCGCATCACTAATATGATTGAGCTTATCAATTCTCTCATACAGTTTTACCCCGATATTTTTCTATTTTATCTTATGCAGGGGAATGTATGAATAGAAGACATCTTCTAGGAAATTTTGTTGACAATCCCGAAGCCTTATTCAGAAAAACAAGAGCCAAGCTCAAGAAGAGATCATCAACACTTCAGCACGAAGCTTCATCCAATCAAGAAGATCACCGGAACTTGCCTTCAGAGTTCGAAGCCATGGCGAACAAATCGATCCGTGAAATCTAAGCTCCCACTATGGACAATATCCGCACTGGACCTGCTGCAGAGATCGATGGCAACTTTGAGCTCAAGCCTAGACTTATCAACATGGTGCAATCCAACCAGTTCTGTGGGAAGGCACACGAAGATGCTAGTGCTCATCTCCAACACTTCCTGGAGATTTGCAGCACATTCACCATATCAAGAGTCCCCAGAGATGCTATACTACTTCGCCTCTTCCCATTCTCACTGTTAGGGAGAGCGAAGCAGTGGTTCTATGCTACAAAGGAGAAGAATACCACATGGGCACTCTGCTCCACAAACTTCCTGGCTAAGTTCTTTCCCATGCGCAAGACCAATGCTCTCCGTGGGAAAATTACAAGTTTTCAGCAACAACATGATGAATCTGTTCCAGAAGCATGGGAGCGCTTCCAAGACTACATCATAGAATGTCCCCATCATAGAATGGAGAGTTGGCTACTGATGCAAATGTTTTATCATGGGCTCGGCAACAGTACCCGAGAAACCATGGATGCTGCAACTGGAGGAGCATTCTTATCACTTACTATATCACAAGCCACAGCTCTTGTGGAGAAGATGGCATCCAATCAAAGCTGGAATGAAGAAAGGACCCAGACACGCAAGAAAGGTGGAGGTATGCATCAGCTCAAGGAGGTAGACATGTTGTCTGCAAAGCTAGACCTGCTCATGAAGAAGCTCGATGATAGAGTTGGAGATAAGAAAGAAGTTATGCACACCTACGACTCCCACATGACTTGTGAGGAGTGTGGAGATACTGGACACTCAGGCAATCACTGTCACGACCAAATTATAAGAGATCAAGTGTAGAAACGATCGACAAGCAATCAAGTTTCCAAACTTGAGCCCATATAATCCCGGTAGTCAATCGAAATCACGAAGGACTTCAAACCAACTCGCAACAAACCAAGATCGTAATAGTTCAACATAAACACACCGAATGTTACATAGTCATTCATTGCCGTCGAAGCGGCATCACATCAGAGTCATTAAGTTATTACAACACACGTTCAAAGTAGCGGAAGCAAAATAATTACACACACTTGTTCAAAGTTCAGTTCACAGGTTTTTGGTTATTGCCAGAGTCTATGTCATCCTTCCAAAAGCATCAGATACGAGATTGTTAGAGAACCGTGCCCGACGGTTAGTCCTCATCCCCAGCGGGATGGAGACAGGTCTTGCAGAAACCGTCATAGAAGATGTCATCTGTAACAAGTGGGAATAAACCCTGAGTACGAGAATGTACTCAGCTAGACTTACCCGTCTAGTAAAATATAAAAGACACCAAGGATCATGCAATGCTAAATATCAAGTGGAGCTAGCTGACTCATCATTTGCCAAAAGCTTACATTACCACTAAATTATTTTGAGTGCATCATATTTATTCATCATCAGCCTACCACTAGATTAGCACCTATACTACCACACATCACTTGATTATTGCAAGCAATAATAACCATATCAAATTCATCATATGTTCTTCTTTGCTACCATCATTATCATGAACCAAGTTTATTAGTGAATGCTACGTTTGCCGCTGCTCTGTCAAGTTCTCACTGACCGGGAGAGACGGCGATTCGAATCGAATTCCTATCCAGCTGGAGGGTTATTCCTAGCACTCACCCAAGCATCCCCCGTCGGAGAGCCAACGGGTCACCTTTGGTACGACTCAGGAATCGCGGCTCCGATCAGCGCCGCACTCCCAGGGCTACCACTCTGCCAAGGAGGTCAGGAATTTTAACTCACCTGCCTTTGGGCTTACGCCAATGGTCCCCCGCACACCGCACTTCCTCCGGTAGTGCGCACTTTATACTTGCCGGTCTTCCGGCCTGAGTCATACTACTCGGCTTCGCGGTCGGAACGAGTTATCCGGCCAACTAAGTGTCAGGCATGCGTTCAACATGACAAGAGGACGTACAACGATCGGTCCTTAGCTGCCACAGACGGAGTTACTACAAACTTGCAAAACTCCGCCTGGCTTAAGTCAAATTATTCAGGTTCCATCCACGATAGCACATATAGACCATTGTGATCCGACATAACCCTATATCGCGCAGGTGACAGGATATCACCCGACTTCTACCGATTTAAGCATGGCTAAGCTGCTACTCGATCCTAACTCTATAACCAGGTAGGGTAAAATATCTGGACAAGGATTGAGTAAAATGCAGCAAAGGTTTCATCACAACTCCTATACTTAATGCAGCAATAGATATAACATATTAAATAAACTTTCAAAAGTAAAGGGAGACTTATAATGCTCCGGGGCTTGCCTTTCACGAACGAAGCTGGCTCGTGACTTGGGCACTCAACCTCTTCTTCTGGCTCCTCAGGTCCGACTTGCTGGACCTCCACCTCCTGGCTGCCTTCCTAGCCTTCGGGGTTCACTTGCAGATCGAAGGAGACTGCCGCGTCCGATGCACCTATTGCATGCTCGGTGAATAAGAAGGTGTGCATATAGAAGAATGAATGCTTGATAACATAATGGATTCACTGGGCACTCATTTACGGAGTACACAGTTAAAACAAGTTCACCCAAGCTAACAAGTTAACCTAGTCCAAAACTTATCATGATACTAAAACAGCAAGCAACACAAAACAGGAGTAACTCAGTAAATAAATCATAACCAATGATAGACAGATCCAACAAACATAAGTAAAGATATTCTGGAAAGCTTATGAAATTGTCTACAAATCATCTTTAAACATCACAGCAAGATTGTTGACGGTGGATATACCATAGAAATCCACATACAAAACACCGTCAACATGCCTCGGTTGCAAGGGGAAACGACATGACATGAACATATTTTATCCATAACTAGTTCCACTTGTACTCTTAGCTTGTTTATGCAGGAACAATAAATTCAAGACATTATTTGACAAAGCCAACATCAGAATCATCAAGAGGGGATCGAGGGGACAACAGGTGACACCCTGGGCCCACAGGGAGGGGGTCGCCCGACCCCTCTTTGGTGGGACCCAGGTGTGCCACCTAGTCCACCGACATAAGGGACCCCTGTGGACACTGCTGGTGGGCCCAGAGGCCCAGAAGTGGGGTCGCCCGACCCCACATCAAAGGCGGTTCCAGGGTCGGTGGCCTCCCACCGACCTTCCCCACATGTCCCACATGTTGATTTGCCCCTACCGTTGATCAAATGGCGGTTGTGAGGTCGGTTTGATCCAAGGGTGGAGAGAAGATGTCACGCGGATCGATGACGTGGCGATGGAGTAACCCCTACTCCATCTCCCTCTATAAAAGGCAGCCTCCATCCTTCATTTCAAGTGTGCAATTCCAAGGCCAAGTGCATTACAAGTTCCAAGCATACAAGTAGAGTAGTAGTTAGTCTAGAGTGGGAGTTAGAGTCGAGTCGAGCGAAGCTCGGGGTCTCCGGAGTCGTCTTCTGGAGAGTCTGGTATAGCTCTTGTACCTTTCTACTTTTGTAAGACTTTCCTTTTATTAATATATTATTCTTACTTTACTTTACTAAGTTCTTACTTAGTGCAAGTCTTTTAGTCTTGTTGTGCATTTACTTTAGTAATATAGTTGTCTTAGTGAAGTTAGTGACCTGTAACCACTCCTGTGTGTGCATCATCGTCCTATCTTGTATAGGAGCTCTAGCTAGCTGCAACTAGTTAGCGTTGTAGGATTAAGTGTGAGCGTGGTGCTCATACTTAAGATTACCTTTGATTACCGCTGGCTTGAACGGAAAGTAGGAGCGCACTCCCTAGTAGGTGACAGATCGTGGGCGGCATTAGGTTCTCCTCACGTACAGGCTAGTTCTTAAAAGGTAAGGCGTCCATAAGCCCAATAGTCGCTTTCGGTAAGGGGTTAGGTGAAAAACCTTCTAAGCGTCTTACCAGCTCGGCTATCCCTCGCACACAGTTAGTAAGGCTCTAGCGTAGTTAAGACAATTATCTATTAAAGTAAGTCACAGAAGTCAAGTTAGATACATAGGAGTCCTTTACTCACTCGTTGTCCTCCCACCTAGCTAACTCTACCATTTACCTTTAGCATAGGACCTTGGATTCACCACTACCCTTCCTATTCGTTATTTACCACCCTTATTCACTAGTTGATACTAGATAACTCAAGGAATCTCATTCCCCTTTTTGTTAAACACACTTAGCCGCTTTCCCTTGGGAAAATATAAATTACGATACCTTGGAATACTCCTTGGTGAAGTGCTACAGCGGTACATTCTGTGCGCTTGCGGAATTATCCAATAGTAAATAGAGTTACCCTACCAGGGCACTTCTGGCGCCGTCGCCGATATCCGGTGGTTGCGTTAAGAAGTGTCAACAAGCATTTCTGGCGCCGTTGCCGGGGAGAGCGTCTGTCTAAGAGTTTTAACAAAAAGAGAATCCAGAGTTTGCTAGTTATCAAGTAGTGATAGGGATAACCCATCACTTGTCTTGTCTTCCTTTATTGTGAAGCCTGACAGTGTATGAGCGGTTTCCAATTGCCGTCAAACTTCGTTGAAGATCCTGAGCAACTGTTGAGGAGAACTAGACGTCATCAAGTTCCACCTCAAAGGTTCATCTCGAACCTGAATCCGTTAGAGGAAGGAGTATCTGCACCGGTTATCAAAGAAGCTATGGCCCAGAAGACCATCTCTGAGTACTCTGCGCCGTCGGCTGACAATGTCGCCACGGGTCCGCAGCTTAACTTGGGGGATGCGACTTTTGAGTTGAAGCCTGCGCTTATCAATATGGTGCAAGCTAATCCCTTCTGTGGAAAGCCACACGAGGATGCCAATGCCCATCTCCAACACTTCTTGGAGGTGTGCGGCACCTTCACCATCAAGAATGTCGCCGCAGACGCCATCCGTCTTTGCCTCTTCCCATTCTCGTTATTGGGGAAGGCGAAGCAATGGTTCTACGCCAACAAGGGTGAAGTGACCACGTGGGAGAGGTGCGCCAATGCATTTCTCAAGAAGTTCTTTCCGATGGGCAAGACCAGCGCCCTTCGTGGAAAGATTTCCAACTTCCAACAGCAAGCAGATGAGACGATTCCCGAAGCATGGGAACGTCTGCAGGAGTACATTCGCGCCTGTCCTCATCATGGGATAGAGGAGTGGCTCCTAATCCAAGGTTTCTACCATGGCCTGACCGGTTTGGCCCGTAGTCACCTTGATGCTGCCGCTGGAGGAGCATTCTTGCAACACAATGTCAAGGATGCCAAGGACCTCATTGAAAAGATGGTTATAAACCAAGGATGGAATGAGGAACGCCTCCAACCCAAGAGAAGAGGTGTCCATGCCTTGAATGAGGTGGACATGCTCTCTGCTAAGATGGACCTCTTAATGAAGAAGATGGAAGAAAGTTCCAAGCAAGAGACCATTCAACCTTACGCCACTGCACGGGCCATTGAATCTGATTCATGGTGCGAAGTGTGCGGAGGAGATGATCATTCGGGAAACAATTGTCCCGAAACAAAGGAGGAAGTGAGCTTCATCAACAACAACAACAATGGGTACCGGCCCCAACAACAGCAATGGAACTCGCGCCCCTTCTACCAAGGTAATCAAGGTAATGGTTACAATCAAAATTTCAATAATTCTTTTGGTAACCAACCTTCTCTTAGAGATCTTGTCTTAGGCCAATCTAAAATCAATGATAGCATTAACAAGAAAATGATGGCTAATGATAAGATCCTTGAAAACTTAAGTGAAAAGTTGGATAGCTTTAACTCTGCTATGAAAAATCAGTTGAGCTTTAACAAAATGCTAGAAACACAATTAGCTCAATTAGCAGCAGCTGTCCCATCCTTCGAGCAAGGTAAGATCCCAGGGAAACCTGAGGACCCAATTGAAGGAGTTAAACTAGTTACTACGAGGTTCGGTAAGCCTCCGGTACAATCCAACTGGAGCTATCTTCTGGATTCGCCCTTCATCACCAAGAAGGACGACCCAGGCCTGCCGACCATCACCTGTGAGATCGGACCGCAAATCTTCCACAACGCCTTCTGCGACCTTGGATCGGGTGTCAACATCATGGCCAAGGTAACTTATGATAATTTGCTAGGAGGGCCTTTGCACCCCACATTTGTTCGTTTGCAGATGGCAGATCAGACGATCAGGTTCCCTGAGGGGTTGGCAAGGGACATACTGGTAAAGGTCCAAGACGACTACGTCCCTGCCGACTTCATCATTTTGGATATGGGATCCAATAATGATGTCTCGATCATCTTGGGAAGGCCATTCCTCAACACGGTCAATGCAGTCATCTATGTGGGGTCCGGCCAGATTCACCTCCAATTCCCAGGATGGAAGGTAAAATGTCCATTCAATGGTTATAAAGCTAACATGCAGGTGAAGGACAAAGAACCTCCGACTAAGCCTCGCCACATCCGACGCCGAAGGGACAAGAGAGGTAAGTCGGCCAAAAGGGCCGAAAAGAAAGAAGAGGAACCCGCTGAACCAAAAATCAATACCAAGCAAGTATGGCGGGAGAAAGAGGTGCAATCAAGGTCCACGTCTCCGGGACCATCTGATGCACCCGAAGGAGAACAAGATGGAGAGGTC